>NC_135866.1:18093803-18098803 GCF_031162955.1 Sander vitreus
AGAGGCAAAAATCATTACCTTTTATGGGACCTGATAGACGCCATTTCTTTCTTTCTTTGGTCACAACATTTTTTATTTCACATAAATTTGGTTTTAGTGGCTATTTCTGCTCCAGGCAAAATAATTTCCCAGTCTAGGTGCTTATCTTTGTACATATTGTACAACTGACTATCAAATAACTTTGTGAGACATCCTCATTTAATGTCTCTTGATATAAGTCACTCAACATGAACACATTTAGTGCCAAGGGTAATCTTTATGTAAATGTGAGGATTTCAATCTGTCCAGTTTACTGAAAGGCTTAAAATATACCTAGAGAGTATTAAAACAAAAAAAAATACTTCAAGTGGAAAGTGAGATTGACCAGAGCCTTTGAGAAAGAACAAAATATTTGCAAACTATTTCAGACAACAACCACACACACACACATTCACCAATTAATCAGTCAAGCAGCCTACCAAAATGTGCCCACTGTCCAGACATTTGAAGATGCAGCTTTGAGCTTAGCTTTGTTCCAGGATCATAGGTCGGGTACTGGTGTCATATCCGCACACTGTGCTATACAGAAGTATTAATGTATGCCAGAGTAAAGCAACCCCATCTCACAGAAAATATGCTTTACATAAGTATTAATTTGGCTGCTAAAAATGGGTCCCAGGTCGGATGATATGTAATTGCTGCCTGATTATGCTCGGTGCCAGCAGTGACAGATCTTTGTCCTCACACAGAGATCAAAGGGAAGTTGTTTAGCTAGTGAAACACCAAGCCGCCGATTAGGAGTATCATGTGGTTTTTGGGCTAAAACATTAGCAACAATCAATGATGTGCTTCAACTCAGCACTGACTCTGAAATTTTAACCAAAACCCTTCCCTTCCTCTGGTCCTTAGCCAAGTGATTTTAGTTTCTGTCGATGTGCCTCGCATGTATCACATATGCTGTAGGTGAAACCACGGAAATGGCACTGATAGTTAATGTTTCACTCATACATATATGTAGTTTGGAGATATGTTCAATATAAAATGTGCATAAAAATGCATTGTGCGACACAGACCAGCTCATTAATGTCATTTTCTAGAAGACAGAGCTGCTGGAGGATTGGATGAACGATGCATCTAGAGTACTCACATACTTTACGTGAGCACTTTCATTGAAACTATTTTGATAATTCATGAAAAAGGCACAGAGTGGAAACTCCGCACTTGTGTAGTAGGGCCGCAAAATGACTGTTTTCACTATTGATTAATCGGCCCATTATTTCTCTTGATTAATCAATGAATCAATTGCAAGTAGGGCCTGCATCGATAAATCGTTATGAAATCGCGGTATCCTCGAATCATCGCTCACTAATTCTAATCTTTGGGCCGACTTCAAATATTTTATGCTCTCCCGCACTAATTTGCTGAAAGTTGAGTTTGACACCGACATGGTTACATGTTTTACTTTGCAGTTAGACATGTTCAAGCGAGCTCAGAGGCTCAGAGCCTGTATCAGCCATAGCTTTAGCTCGATGTGTTATATGTCACGTCGAGGCTTCAAATGACCAGTGGCGTGTACTTTCATTTTCTACCATTGAGCAGCCTCCTATAGCTTTACAGGCTTGCGTGATGCAGCAATGTGCTTTAGGTGCCAAAAAAATGCATTAGTCACGACAACATCAACATCTTTGGGTACTACTTTATATTTATTACACGTGGATATCAGGAAGTTGGTAATATACTCCATTGCTTTCCTGGTGCTCCTCATTTGCATTTTGCATCTAATTGTAAAGAAGCCATCAATCAATATAGGCTTATCTGCTGATCCAGAATCATAACAAGCAACGTGTTGAACATAAAACATGATTATTGTGGCTCATCATGAATGTGCTACTCCAGTTTATTCTATGCACCCAATTAACGTCAGCACTTCAGACATGAACATTCTGCAAATAGCCCCTTACGACTGACATTAATTTGTTCACAGATTCCGTACTGTATTTTTCCTGCTGGTAAGATTGACAGGAGGCATGTTTGTTGTTTTTGTAGTAGTACAGTATATAGTATAATCACATTCAAATAAATAGAGATATGTAGCACAAATATGGAGATGCAGGAGGCATCATTGATATGCATCATCGGTTATGTAGCTGTGATGGAAGGTCGATAAAAGCTGGTTGTTATGATCAAAAGTTTAAACAAAATTGACAAATCCACATATTAGTTTATGATCATCCCTTCCTCAAAGGAGGACCACTAAAAACATCTTAAGAACCAGATACTTATCCACACTGGAAGTCTCTGCTCATTATCATTACGAAGAACAAAGCTCCACTTATTTTCCTTATTTGACATGACTAATCCGTCCAAATACACATCTGTTCGTATGTGTTGTTGTTCTATTAACCAAGGAGGGGAAGTAATAATAATCCAAAATCATAATCCAAACATTGTTTAATTCCTTGAAGTCCTGTGTGTGTTTATGAAATATTGCATTTCATTATTATTAATATTATTATTACTATTATCATCATCATCATCATAGGATGGGAAAGTAAGAGAAACCAGTCTCCCATCAGTCTGACATTAACTCATTTAACTGTTAATCATTTCAAAAGTAACAGCTCCAAAGTATCTCGGAAATATAAATAGTAGTAGTTGCTAGAAAGAAATAGTTGTGGTACACTTAAACTTAAGTAGGTTCTATTTGTCAGACTTTCCTCTAATCTTTGCTCTTTTCTTGTGAATTATAATTTGTACACAAAATACCTGTGACAAGGGGCCGCAAGACGGACATTTTCTTTTTTAAGAGATCTCAATCATCCATTCAGTGTCGATGTCATGCAAAGTTCAACTATTACACAGATATAGAGGAGAGTTCTTTTAGTAGAAGAAGAAAACATTTGTTCAGTCTTACTGATTTAGTTTAACTTAGTTTTGAGCTAAATCAAACTCAAGTGCACTATTTATTTTATTTAGAGATGCTGCTTTTTCAAGTGATAAAAAATCTCTTAGTATATTCTAAGAAAATAAGATGATTGAATTGTGCACTAGAATCATAACTGGGACCAAAACCAGGACAGATGTGAAAATAAAATAAAAATACCCCTAAGCACCATAGCGACATAAAACTAGAGCAGAAATCTTGCAAACTGTGTTAAGATTGATCAGATAACTGTTATGACGTCAGAACAGCCTCAGTAAATAGATAGTTCAAACTGAATTTCCCCATCATCATATATAGCCACAGGTACAAAAAAATATCCTGCTTAAGAAGAATTACTGATACTTTGCTGCATTTGTAATTAAACAGAAGTACTCTGGTGTGTAGTGTAAATAGAAAATATAATCAGTGTTTTTTACATTGCATTCATTCATTGCACTCTTGATTATTTCTCTCCGTCACCAAAAGAAGAGCTTCTGTGCAGCGTTAACTGCAAGAGTCTGGCTGAGCATAATAACCTTAGCGCAGAAAAACAAAGACAAAGTGGCCATCAGAAAACATGGCATATAATTGGCAGGTGATGTACTGTGCTCTGGAGACTGCAGTCAGTCAATTGTAGCATAAATCTTTCCTCAAACAACCTGTCAACAACTTCTCTACCTTGATAGTTATTCACTCTAATGCACTGTTGACATAATAACACATTCTTATGGACTCTGTTGAGCATTCTGAATATACCACGTTGAAATGTATGTCGTTATTCAATCTGTGATTTAATAAGTGTTAATCTTCATTATTCAGTAATATATTTATGTTGCCTTTACTAGATTTGCAAGTCTAGCACACCAGTTGGACAACAACCTGCAAATGCTAGCAGGCCGGTATTATCCGTCTGCTACAGACACATGGGAACATTTAATGGTGCAGCTGCTTTAGATTACTTTTAACGTACTTGCACAGGGTTGACACATGCAATTTATCCATGCAAAATGTGTGAAACAGCCATCACATACAGTGTATATGTAAGAAAACAAAAGTCTGTAATATATGCGATTTAAAATTTGGGCTGTTGGTCAAATACTTCAGAATAAGTCAGAATAGCCTTTAGTGGAGAACAAAACTATTGTACAGTTGAAGGGCTTTAGAGGCAATAAGTTACCACCAGTCACATCCTATTAGCCTATCAAAGTTACCAAAAATACAACCCTGTCTCTTAAAACTGTCTCGGTCTCTTATAATGCCAAAATGTTTACTCAAATAATCTGTTGTCGGAAACATATTTGCTATTATGTTTTCCAGTTAAAGTATTATGTTCTTGTATTGCTCAGGTTTATGGTTATAGGCTGCAAAAACACTTTGGTTAAGGTTAGGGGAAGTTGTGGTTTTGGTTGAATATAGAAAAAGTAAATGTGGGCCGGCCTCTATCTCACCCAGTAAGAGCGTGAGCCCCATGTAGGCTGAGTCCTTTGCAGCGGCCCGGGTTCGAATCCGACCTGCGGCTCTTTGCTGCTTGTCATCCCCTCTCTTTCTCTCCCCCTTCCCTGTCTATCACTATTGAATAAAGGGAAAAGCCCCAAAAAATAATCTTAAAAAAAAAAAAGAGTAAATGTGTCCTGTCTTCTGTTAACATTCATATTTTCAATGAAGTTGCAGATACGTTTAGAATGCACGTTAGTTAACATTTCCTTATTATGTTAAACAAAATATATATTATATTTTATTTTAAAAACAAAAAAAACTGAATCTGAGCAGCATTATGTTTCTTTTAAACCATTATTTGCTGCTGCAATTTAGTAAAAGCTATATATAGATATCTTTTTTTAGGAGACCATAAATATAACCATGCCAATCCCAAACCATGGGAGTTTATTATCCAGTTGAGTAAATGTGATTTATTGCCTAGAGAATATGGTAAACTGAATACTCTGCTATATGATATCACTTAGTTTACCCTAAAGCTGACCACCACAGCTCATTATTTTTAATTAGCTCCACCTTTTTAGTGCGTTAGACGTACACCATCGTCCTCAATAGAGGCCGGAGTGTTTGAACCAGCAGCATTGTTTAGATATCTAAAACA
>NC_135866.1:18103803-18108803 GCF_031162955.1 Sander vitreus
GACATTTGAAGATGTATTTGTTTAGCTTTGTTCCAGGATTATAATAAATTACTTATCATATCCCAAACACTTTATTATACAGAGTATTAATGTATGTTAGAGAGCAACCCCATCTCACAGAAAATATGTTTATATGCTATTAATTTGCTTTGCAAAATAACCTATATTTCGGATGAAATATAATTGCTGCCTGGATTATGTTCGGTGTTAAAGTGTGACATCTTTATCCTACACAGAGATCAAAGGGAAGGTTTTAGCTAGTGAAACACTAAGCTACGATTAGGGATAACATGTGGTTTTGGTTAAAATATTAAAATAATCAATGAGTGCTTCAACTCAGCATTGACTTTTTAAATTTTTAACCAAAACCCTTCCCTTCCTCTAACCTTAGCCAAGTGATTTTAGTTTTCTTAATGTAACTGCAAATACACATATATTGTAGGTGAAACTAATGGAATACATTGATAGTTAATGTTTACCATACATATATGTAGTTTGGAGATATGTTCAATATAAAATGTTAAATAAAAAAATGTAATTGTGGTGATACAGACTGTTCATTAATGTCATTTCTAGAAGACAGAGCTGTTGAGGGGATTGGATGAACATGCATCTAGAGTAAATTCACATATTTACTGCATTTCATTGAAACTATTTTGATAATTCATGAAAAAAAGGTAATAGAGTGGAAACTCCGTAATTTGTATAGTAGGGCTGCAAAAAATGATTATTTTCATTATTGATTAATCGGCCCATTATTTTCTTGATTAATCAATGAATCAATTAGTAAAGTAGGCCTGCACGATAAATCGTTATAAAATCGTGATCTCGAATCACCCCGTTCACTAATTTAACTTTTAAATGACTTAAATTTTTATTTTATTTTTTTCTCCTGCAATTAATTTATTGAAAGCATTTGACACTGACATTTACATGTTTTAATTATGTAAAGACATGTTCAAGGAGTTCAGATAGAGCCTGTATCAGGGCCATATTTAGTTCAATGTGTTATATGTCACTATACTTAAATGACCAGTATGTACTTTATTTTCTTTATTCATTGAAGCCTCTATGTTTACAGGCTTGTGGTGATGTGCAATGTGCTTTAGGTGCCAAAAAAAAAATCTATGTTTGGTACTGCCAATTTGTTTTGTTTTGTCATGGTTCATGTGTGCAATAAACATTACACTTCCGGAGAAAAAAATCGTGGCAGAGAATCGTGATATCAATTCTAAGCTAAAAAATTGTGATTCATATTTTTCCCCGAATCATGCAGGCCTAATGTAAAGTAAAACAAATGGGGAATAAATCCTGCCACAATTTAACGTGTCTTCAAAGCGCTTGCTGTGTCCACCCAACAGTTAAATATATAAGCTTAATATATTCAATTTAATTCAATTTCAGTTTAATAAAAGAAGTTATCTCGGGACACTTCACAGGTAGAGTAGGTCTAGACCACACTAAAACTTACAGAATAATAATATAATATTAATTTAATATGATATATGACAGAAGAAAAGCTTATCTTCACAAGTGAAAAGCTAGAACTATTGCCTTTCTGAAATTTTCAAATGTAAAATTAATGAAACAATTTATATTTTATCAGAATATTTGCCAATTCATTTTCTGCCAATCGACATTTCAGCTTTTGTGCATAATGACTGATTACTCATCTATTATAAGAAAACATACGACTTACACATGCTAATTTACAGTTTCACCATATGTCCTATTATAGTGTACCTGAATAATATCTGTCTATCTGTTTATCTTTGGAACAATAGTGCCAAGGCAAATTCATATACAGTTATTATACTTGACAAATAGAGTTCCATTGATGCCTAATTATTCAGTGTGGGAGTCCAGTTCTTGAGGCTTGAGCTATATTTCCCCCAAACTTGTGAAGCACTATGGCCTTGTTGTACATCTGAGCCATTATTCCTGACAAATTAAGTTGTGAAAGACAGGAAGACTTTGGTTTATGTGCCTGAGGCATCTTGTTGACCTGAATCATGAAATCATTCTGCTGCTGCAGCAACAACAACGGTACACTTCATCTGTGTGTGTGTGTGTGTGTGTGTGTGTGTGTGTGTACGAGCGCGCGTGTGTGCATGTGTGTTAGTGCGTGCGTATGTGTGATATGCTTAAAAAGGAGCCTTGGGTAAAACAAAATGCAGGTCAGTAATTACGGTTAGCTCAGTTGAGCAACACTGTTAATCTGTATGTCACTGTTAATCTACTGTTGTCTATATATGGATGTTGCTTCATCGCACCTAAAGGCACAACAATTACTTTTTTCCTTTACCTTTAAATTGGGTCATTAAGCACAACAGGATGAGTGTGAAATATTTTTGACAGCTTTAGACTCATGTAAATGTCATAGCTGTGATGAAAGCTCATCACATTAACGTAAAATTTGTAAAATATTTTTTTTTTTTTGGAGATGTACATGTGGCTCCACAGCGGCATCCCTGACTTGACTGATTATATGACTTCATTAGTGTGTGAGACAGCGTCTTTCCAAAGTGACAATGGGTAATCAGATTTAGAGCTCACATCTCTGACAGTTCACCGCTCACTCACCTACCCTCATCCCGCCCCCTTTTGTCTTTGACATCACCTCTTTAAAGATTCATAAGCCAGGGCAATTTACATAAAAGTTAAAGCGTCTGATTAGTCGTATTACAACCCACTCTGACCGTCATGAGCCCTGCAGGGACTGGAGGATTGGCCAAGGTTACAGCTGAGGTATGTGCTCAACAGTCTGGATGGGACCCACCATGACGCCAGGCATGGGAGAGATTATGAATTTATTTGAGGGCAGAGCTATTCTACACTATTCAAAAGTCTCTTTTACCTTGTATGCTTCCCCTAATTATTGATAGTACTGTGTGGGGACCGTTTCATAACAATATTATTGTGACACCTACAGTATTACACAGAATTAATTCCACAATCGATTCACAAAAGGAGTATTTATATTTATGACACTCAGCTATTTTGCATGAATAATAAAAGACTGTGGGCACGTTTCACACAATACACACAAAGCTATTTTGTCCTTTTTGTTGTTTGTGTACGGAAATGAATGACCATGATGCAATGCTGGAACAATTTCACTGTTTTCATGCACATAAAAAGGCATAAAAACATTGAAATTGAAACTAATTATTGCAATTCAAATGGGGTCATTAGGTCAAAATTTGCATTTAAATAGCAACATTAAAATGTTACATAGCATTGCTGAATAATGTGCTCATACTAGGGCATGGTAATTAATGCGTTTCCAAGGAAACATAAGTAACCTAATTGCTCACAGGGTGGGCAAAACCTCTTTATATCTAGTATTTCAATGTCTCCATTCTCTGTAAATGTCTTGTCATAGCTTCTCACTGTGCAGGTTCATCTGACATTTTGAAATAATTCTGTACTTTAAACGTGAGGTGTGTGCTGATGAATTTTGCAGAGGACCCTCGAGCCAACTCCTGCCCAGGTAACATCCCTAAGGCTGGGTAGAAATGCATCAGGACTTATAATAACTGCCTGTGCTTGTTTTCCCAGACACGCCAGCAGCAATCCACCCCATGTTCTACTTGGTTAGAGAGAAAGCCTCTGCAGGCCAATACAGACCTCTTTTATAAAAGACCCTCTTTCACAGGTAAGGCCCTGGGGCAATCTTGCATGCATGTCTGAATAAGGAAAACTAAAGTCTAAAGTCATGATTGACTGTAGATTACGGGTTTCAGAGGTTTATTAGTACAACACAGTCTTTTTTGTGGGGGCGATGCAATTCAAATCATACATAAAATAATTCTCGATGTAAAAATATATCAGAGATAAAACTATTTCTAAGAAGTGCTTTAAAAAGATACTATCAAATATACCACTAACATTGCATTTTCAAGCCAATGTACTTGAGCAAGGGCAAAAGACCCCTCATCTCCTCCATTAGCTGCAGTAATGCAGGCTATTATGTGCAATGGTGGCAAATTGGAAGAGATATGGTGCTTATGGGAGGACTAGGTGGCACCATTGTAGTAGCGCTGACATTTTGTTGTTTGTTTTGCAGGATGGAGCAAGAGGTGAGGAAGGCAGCCATATGGTGGGTATTTATCAGCCGATGGCTGCCAGAGTGATTGAATGTGAGCTGAAGGTGAAGCTGCAGACAGCTGAGAGGGAGAGCAGGGCCTGAGGCCTGGGGTCTGGTACCAGGTTATTCATCATCTCCCTTAAAGGAAGGTCAACAGTCCAATGAATCACATTCACCACCAAGCTTACAGCATGTTCTCTGTCAGCTTTACTGCATTTCGCTGCAGTTCTCAGTGTTTAGCTGGAAGCTAATCCACTCCCGGTGTCCCTGCATGAGATTCTTTAGAAGAGATTGGAAGAAACCTAGATACCAAAGACAATGGAGCAGTACCATCAACATTTTCGCATGGTCAAAGGGCTACTACCCATGCAGCTGAGCACTCCACTGGGAAACCTACAAATCCCAAAGAGCATACAGTTTTTATACACCTACTAAACCTTTTTCATCAATCCCCAAGACCTCACAAAACACATGGAAGGAACATACACTAGAGACAAGGATTTGGCCCAGAATACTGTCGACTATGCAAAATATGACAAGAGCACTCATGCTTGAAGAAAAGTAATCCTCCATGTGAAATCAGAGCACCAGTAAGTTGAAAAATATGTTATACAAATTGTCTCTCTCCGGAAGAGTCTTACAACTTGGTTCAAATTATGAAAAATACAGAAGTTCATTCCCAATGTGACTGACTCATCTCACTGTTGAGAGTACCCAAGGCAGATCTGAGCATCCCAGGGGGTCAGTGTATGATGTGCATCCAGGTAGTGCTGCAGAGCCAGCAGTTTCAGACTAAGAATAGGTTTAGAGCTAGACGGTGCAAGTGTGACAGATTAAAGAAACAAAACACAGCATGCACAACAATGTCCAAGGCAAAACGATCTACTTTAGATGAAAGAATTTCATTGTA
>NC_135866.1:18818803-18848803 GCF_031162955.1 Sander vitreus
CTCTCCATGACCTTACATGGCTGTCAATTGTGTTATTTGGGCTCAAAACATCA
Source organism: Sander vitreus (assembly GCF_031162955.1). Taxonomy (NCBI): domain Eukaryota; kingdom Metazoa; phylum Chordata; class Actinopteri; order Perciformes; family Percidae; genus Sander; species Sander vitreus. Next base: position 18,818,857 of record NC_135866.1, read on the forward strand.
CAGTTGAAAGATTATAGTCCTAAACATACTGCAACCATAACCCAAACCCCATTAGCATGGCAGTTGGCTGTGTTGATGTTGCATGAAGAGTCCCTATTCTGTTAGGAGAGAAGATGACAAACATTTACTATATTGGCCATATTAGTATTGCTGTACTCTGGTACATTAACAGTAGTAATGGGAAGTAGCTTACCACATTTACTAAGTATTTAGTTTTGATATACTTCAACTGTACTTTGTACTCTGAGATTTCCGCTGCCACCACTATAAAGTGAAGGTCAATGGAATTTTGTTTGTTTGCTAACAAATAACATTTACCATAGGGTAAGTGAGACAACATGTTGTAATGATAATGTAATGGTGTTATTTTTCAATTGCTATTTTTCCTTAAGTAAAGGTTCTGAGTGTTACCTCCAGTACTAAGCAATGCTGGACTATTGATTGCCTTGTGTTATGTTCTTTTCTTCATATCTAGCTGGATCATCACCCGCTTCCTTCACGCTGCCTAAAGCCACCACTCTCAGTACTTCAATCCCCACTAACTCCTACTACCCAGGTAAACATACACTGTTTTTCCTCACCCAAATCCTGTATGTCACCCGAGAAGTGTTTATGTATAGAAGCAGTGATGCCGAGTGAAACCAGAAGGTGTGAAATTCAGTCATCATGAAACCTGCAAAAGTGTCAGGATAGATTAATAAGAGACAATATTTCCAAAGAAGTATTAATTAGTTTTATGTTCTTGGTAATGCCTTTTTTATGTAATATACATAATATTAAAGTAATGTGTGGTATGAATGAATTTAAGTGCTTTAAAAATTTGAAAACAATTTCACAAATGAGAAGGTAGATAAATTGACTTTAGATGGGTTTACACCCTGCTACATCTCTGGTTATAACAGTGTTTTATATCACTTTGCCAAGATGGAATTTATCTGTTCAATTATGACTTCCATTTCTCCAAATAATATGCATAATTGTATGTCTTATGTAATCAGATCACAGCTCATTGATTAGATGGCGTAAAGGGCAGCTAGATTTATAATCAACTTGGTGTATAATTAGCTTTTCTGGAAAATATAAGTTTCTTGTTATGCTGCTTGGCAAGAAACCAACAAACTGTCCATTATTGTTTTGTTATTGTTGTTTTTAGTGGATTTAGCTTAGCTTCTTTTATTAACTGCAACTATCTTTCCTCCTCCAACTTCTGCACTTGTTATGGTGGTATGAGCAGATCCCTTTGTACCAACTGCTATCTTAGGTGAGACACATTTTGTTTTCCCATTGCTGTTGATTATTTATTCTTATTTCTACGTTGAAGACAATTACAGTGCATTACATTCATAAGATGACTGTTTAAAGACAAAACCGTGATGACACAAAAGCACAGATTTTGCTTTTTCCATTTTTGGTTTGGTTGGCTCTTTTACTAAGGTTGGCTTCCTCACCTTCATACCTGCCTGCTGCTTCTCCCCGCCTCTTACCCCCCCCCCCCTTCTCTTCCCCACTCTATCCTCCCCTCCCTCCCCGTCAAACAAGGGGCTCTCCTGGGCTGAGGCTGTCTTCACTCCATCCCATCCGCATTGCGTGTCGTGCGTGTGATGTCACATACGTGTTTGACCTCTCATATGCATGGACAGACATGTGGACTGGATGTGGGGGGAGTGTCTAAGGGGGGCAATGGGGGGGCAGTTTGCCCCAGCGCCAAGGCTACAGTGTGCTGAAGCCATAGCAGCTGCACTGAGACACAAACCAATATTAAACAGTGTGAGAGGGAGACGGAAAAATGCTCTTTCTTGGCCCCTCTCACTAAGAATTTCAGAAACGTTCGGTTAGCTGTGCTGCCCTCCCCTCCCTCCCCTCTCTCCTCACTACACATCTAACTTCCCTCCCTCCCTCCAAAACAACAACCTTTTCTATTATTCTTTTTAATGTCGCTCCCCCTGCCTTTGGCTAACTGCTAGTGACCTACTTGTTTTTGTTTTGGTTTTTTTGTTGGTGTTTATTCATCCTGTTCAGTGATAAAATAGAATTATAAAAAAGCATTTTGTTCTTCTGTTAATTATTACTGGCTTTGTTGAATATGCACAGCAGCCCAAAGTGCAGCATCTTAAACGAGCAGATGCTTTTTATACCAGCGGAGCACATAATGTAGCTACTAAGTGGGGCACTAGAAGTGTAATAAATTAATACTCAAGGCCAAGAAGAAAGATGCAATAAGCAACTCTACTCCAGCTTCACCACAAGCACCATAACTGCATTTACAAGTACATAACTTTTTCTCCCGCATAAGAGCAACTTAAAGCAGTATCTTTCATCATTGTGACAGCTGCTTATGTTAGTTCCACATTTAATGAAGCATGAAACAATTAACATGAAATTACCACAGCCAGAAAAGGTTACATGCTTTCAGTTGTGACACACTCAGTCACAGCATTGTCTCTTCAGTTGAGGTTAATGATTAAAACTGATTAGATCATAAAGGATTGGTAATGTCTTTTTATTTTATCACAACTTCCTATTTAAAAAAGAAAGAGGTGTCACGACTAGCACATGCAAATATAATTATAACAATTGGAGAAAGAAATTCAAAATGTCAGGATATTCAAAAAGTTCTATCATTAAAATATGCAAGTCACAGGTTTGAAACAGCTTGTTCCATAGACGACCAGTATTTCACTATTATTTTCTCCCTTAAAATCCATGACTTCCTTGTTTTGTTCTTTTACTTTTGTCTTGCACTGTTGAACTTGCCCCATCCATCCACTCAACATCCCCCCTTGACTAGGCTTTTTACCTAGGTAGTCTGGACTGAGATGGCATGTGATCTTGCCCTATAGCGTAGCTCTAGAACACTCTACTGTAACAGGTACTCATGCTGTATTGTTGCTTATCCCCTCTCTCCTCTCTCTTCTCCTCTTTCTCTTTACATACATAACCTCTTATGTATCTGCTATCTAAAAAGTGCCCATTAATGGTAAGTTTTCCAAGTGGGCCCTGGGTTGGGGGAAAGGAGGTGGTGTTTACTCAGAAAGCAAGCCGAAAGTGAGAGGCTGCTTCTGACATGGGCATTTATTGCATGACCAGTTGACATGTTAGCATCTCACCACCCTCTGTACCGTGCCACCAAGCCACCATTAGCCTAGCATGGTCAAAGTACATACAGTGCCCCATGGCAGCATCACCCCATGCATTTTCCTACCATATCCGCTTCCCTCCTAGCTTTGATTTTATTTTTTTTATTTTATTTTTTTCTCGGGGAAGAACGGGTGGCAGGGGTTGAATCCACGCTGTGTTTGTGTGATGCTTCTGACGGTGCCTGCTACGACATGCTCACTGTGGCCCACCACACCCACCTCACATCCTCCTCCTCCTCCTCCTCCCATGTTTCTGGACACCCTCCATCGTCCGCTGGCTCCCACCAGCATCTGTGCCTCATGTCTGCCACTGACTGGATTACAGTATGAAAGAGCTGGAATGAACTCTGACTCTCAATATGAGCTGCATCTCAAACCAGCAAACTGTACTGCCAGTAAAAAAAAAAGTCAACTTGTTGTTTTACAGCATCTTCATGTGGATTTTTACGCCCGCTCTATACTGTTTCTTGCAGTTGAGGGCCGCTGACTCCTTTTATTCTGACAGTAGCCATATTAATTGATTGACATATTAATTTAACAGTTGAAGTGCCTCGTATTAAAGGGCCTCGTATTTGAATGGCTATAGGCTGCCAAATAGTACAGTAGGCCTGTAATATTCAATATTTTCCAGCCACACACTGAGACAGATGGACCTGAACCTTCCCACCACATGACTCATCCTATTACTCAATGATGTTGTGTTGTTGTGACCATCCATAACAAACAGATTACTAGTTGAGAGTTGTTTGTCAATCTGGAGGGTGGTGACATAATGCTAAACAGTAAATGAGATAATGTGCCATCTGTTAATGGGAACAGTTGTACCTGAGATATGAACTGGCAGAAGAGGGACAACGCCTAGGCAACCAAACTTCCCTTTATATGTTAAGTAACCACTGCCATTTGCTGCTTCAAACGTTATGTCACCCATATGTATCTGATAACAATATACTGATAGATCATGCAATGCTAGCTCCTACATCTCCATCCTGACCTGCTCTGGCCTGTCCTTGTTTTTGTGTCCCACAGATGAGAGCCAGAACATGGGCAGCGACACTAGCAGTCTGGTGCAGTCGCATACTCACTCCCTGAGGAAGCGGGAGCCAGTCGATGTGCCGTACCAGACGGGCCAGCTGCACCCGGCGATCCGCGTGGCAGACCTCCTTCAACACATCACCCAGATGAAGTGCGCCGAGGGTTACGGCTTCAAGGAGGAGTATGAGGTAGGACACAACCCAGCTGTCATCCCCCACTATAAAGGTTGCAAACACAAATAAAGCCTGGTTGATAGACTTGTAACATTTCCATGGAAATTCTTAAGTGGAAAAGTTTCAGTCTAATATAAGACTTCATCTGTGTCATGGTGTACAATCCTATGTCTTTTTCTCTGTATCCGTCTCTCCGTTTCTGTCTGTCTCTCTCTCTGTTTTGCACCGCACAGCACAACTGTTTTGTTTCTCCCCAGATGCACTTTTATGATAAATTGTTAATGTACCCTGTCTCAGTGTGTTTACGGTGTGATTCTTTTTGTTGTTCATCTGTTCCTTGTTGTTTGCAGCGATTGTGCACTGCGTGCATGTGTTGTGTGCATGTGTCAAATGCTGCTGTCCCGGTACCCCTTGAAGACCTAGCTGTAGACCCCCACCCACACACACACACACACACACACACACACACAATGTAAGCAACAGCTAACTGTGTGTTAGCCATGTCCCCTCCTTTATTTGAATCAGGTCCGATTAGGCTCCGGCAGCCTGCTGCTCTCTAAAGACTGTTGTCACACAACAGCATTCGGAATCTGACACCATGCCTCTCGCTGACACCAAAACAAAAAATTTTGCCCCAGAAGAGCATCACTCTCATTTCCTCTCATTAGCGCGGGAGGCTGGCAGGGCTTGGCGGCACTCCAGCATCGTCACCGTCCCCCAGCACCACACCAGCCAGCCTCATCTCACCCCGATGCCATGTTGTAACAGACTGTCTTTAAGCTTTACTTTTTAAAGCCTTGAAATATCTCATCCGTATCACTCCACACTGGCCCTTTTCACTGATATTAGTTTTACTTTTTTATTCTTACATCGTCTGTCTTTCTTTATCACCTTCCTCCATCCTGATCTTCTCTTTTTTAACTTGCATCACATCTTTTTTTTCACCCTCTGAACCTATTCCCTGTACCTCTTATGTCCTCTCTCTGGCTTCAACTCTTTTTCTGTTACTTATCTCCACCTCCCGCATTCTTTCCTTGCTTTTCTCTCTCTCTTCCTCTCCCTACCTGCTTAGTTCTACTATGTGTGGGCCGGATTTATCAGTAATTAACTCCCAACTTCCCCCTCACGACTGCAGGATTAAATAATGCAGCCTCCCATACCTGCAGCATCAGATCATTGAGGGTCTGAAGTTCTTTGGGCTGCCCTCCGGGCCTAATCCATTATGGATAAAGGTGTTTTGGGTTCACGCGGCCGGCATTGCATGGATGCATAACAGTCAATCAAAAGGAAGCAACGCCACAGCGAATGATTGGACCAGGTCCCCCTTACCCTGTTGTCATCTAACTGTCCACAGCCTGTTGCAAAAAAAAGGCCCGGCGGATGCTTAAAGTGTGTATCGGAGCTCTTTCTCACTTTGCTAGAGCGATTCATTTGTATCTTGTGTTCTGCTGCTGTCTTCTCTATATCAATCTGTTTTAAGGTTAATGCCCTTTTTAATCGTTTATTATTGATGATGAGATTGGAGCCCAGTGCACCTCTAAACCTGTTGACTTACACTGTACTATATCTCTCTCTGACCCATGCTTCTTGTTATTCTTTACGTTAACTTTGGATCAGATAAACGAGGTAAGCCAATACTTTTGGTTATTTGTGAGTTGTTGTTTTTTTTTAAACTTGTAGATGATATCACAAACCTGACAGATTGATGGTGCTTGTTGGCTATTTTTTAAGGCCCTGTGGGATTACATCATCTGACATATATGATCTAGTCTGAAAAGGGCATTTACCAACAGAAGCTATGCAAAGTTACCAAAGTATTTGACAGTCCACAGATGATATATGTGAAATAGTGATATTTTTTAAAATTTCTTTTTACTTTTGTCACGTCAAGTCTTTACAATGTCACTGTGAAATTTCTTTTTTTCCATAATAAGAAACTGAGATCCATAAATGCTCCACAACTAATGTTTCTTTATAAAGCTTTTCAAAAGCATACTTATTACCACACCAGTACAATGAAAAGAAAGAGCCAAAAAAATAATTTGGATATTAATGACTCACACCAGCAATTTCTGACACTGTACTAGTTAATTACAAATTAAGGTGGGGGTCTACAAATTCATTAGTGTGTTTCATTATTACATAGCCAAACCCACCAAATCCCAAAGTGAATTTACAATTGGAAAACACCATAAAAAAGGGACACAACACTTTGCACTCTCACGTTGTATACTTCGTAAAAGTTTTTCAGTAAATGATTAATTCAGAATCAAATCGCTAAACAAGTCTGCTTCATTGTGTTACCATCCTTTTTTCTTTTGCCATGGTGTGTATTTTATGCCAAGTTCTCTGTTGTCGCTTTACTATACGTAGGTTTGCATAGTGATTATAAGCAGAGAAAGTACTGTGCTTTTCACTTACTTCAAGTGTTTACAGACAAAGAAACACCATAGCAGACATACCGTGCTGGGACTGGAGTACAGCAGGTAGCCTGTAATTAAAAACACACCATGTTGGATCTGGGCCAATGGGAATAATTTGAGGATGGTGAATAACTACCTGCAGAGTAATTATAGTAAAGGACAACACTGACCTTTACTACGAAATAATTTTTACAGGTGGAGCCAGCCGTTGTTTTTCAACCACTGTCTGATGAATTTTAGGCAGCCAATTATTCCCAGTGTGGGTATACAGCCTTTAAATTGAAAGCCTTCATATATTCTCTACCTCTTGTGACACTAGCTACTTTATCACCATAATTTATTTTTCTATTTTCAGGCTCTAAACAGCCTGAGGAATGAGACCACAGCATCTGAGACAGGCAGGGTCACTCAGTTTAAGAGAGAACTATTATAAAGTTGCCATGTATTGCCTTTTGGCTTGAAGATGATTTGTCTTCAGATGCTTGATATTAGACCTGTATCCTTCAGAGTGACAGACAGAATGACATTGGCCCGTGCACTTACTCAAGACATACTGCCACCGGAGAAAGGCCGATATAATCCATCTCTGAGACATGCTTCCATCTTCACTGGAAGTATGTGACATAATTTTAGCATAATAAAGCTGTTTCTCAGTGAAATCACTAATCCTTAGGACTTAATACGTCCTTGTTTGGTGTCGAAGGCGTTTATTTGCCAGACAAACGGCCTGCTGCCTGCCTGTAGCACTGAGATGAATAAAACCATCAAGTCCTAGAGCAGTGATGATTGAAGACAATGCCTCCTGCTCTCTCAGACTAAAGGGAGCTCTCTAGAAAATCTGTTCAACCTCCGAATCTTTACTTGCAGATGGTCTGCATTTTAATGTAATAGCTGACATTGTAAATGTGCAATCGCTGACTATCAAAAAGCCAGAACAATAAAATGTTTTTGTCCTGGCTAGTCTGCTTGGAGCCAACCCCACCCTCCCCTGCTGAACAGCGGTGGGCTGGCAGTGGAGATGTATTTTCATAATTTGGCTTAATTGTGCCTGGTGTGCCATCAGAATGGAAATCTCCCCAGCGAGAGATGATAAATATTTCATGAGGGTAATCTGAGCGGAGCAGTTTTGATCTGCAGACGATGAGCTGGCTTTATTTTTCCCCGCGACGGGCTGATTGAGTCCTTCAGATGAGGCAGACAGACAGCCGCTGCGGTGGCCCCGCCCGGCAGAGCGGCGTAGGGGGAGAGGTTTGAGCGTGACACCCGCCGCTTCTGCCCTAATGGCACTCGCTGTTTGACACAGCTCCCCAGGATCCACCACCCTCTTTGTGTTTCATATCTAATAATGATGTGAATATATCTCTCCCCGTGTCTTCTTTTCTATTGCCAATGTTCCCTTTCTTTTTTTGTAGCGCTGAAAGAGGAAGACTGTGTTCTTTAGCCTGGTTATCATTTAGAGTGCTCGCACATGACACCATATTTCATCTCCCCCCTCTCTGTTTTCTGTCTTTTCAGAGCTTTTTTGAAGGACAGTCTGCACCATGGGACTCTGCCAAGAAGGATGAGAACCGCATGAAGAACCGATATGGGAATATTATTGCATGTGTGTACAAAGCACCTCCTGAGCACTCATGAATTTTTGTGTGCCGTTCCCATTCTTCTCGCTGATTTATTGGCCAGGCTTGTGACTCTGGATAAATATAAGCTGCTCAAACAGAGTTTTATTATCAGCCAACGAGAGCAGCTTTGACCTTTCCAATCTACTTTTATATTCATCCTTTCGCAGTGTCTTTTCAGTTATGAGAAATAAGCCGTGTGGCATAAGGAACATAACATGAAGACTCTGCAATGTTTATAAAAATGTAGAATTTGATTTCATAATTAGTTAATGTCGCCTATCTAAACTTGAGCTGAGCTGCGACGCAAATTTGCCGATTAATGCTGATTGGACAGTTCATTTTAAGCCTCTTTAATCACTGCTGACACAGAAGAACCTTTGAGAAAGTTACTTTAACGTTATGTTGCTTAATATAACAATGCAAATGATCTTAAATACCAAAAATTACAACATATTCAATTTCTTTGAATATGAACATAATCTAGAATCAATGTTGCATGGTTTTCGTTTCACAAATGTATCTTAACATGGACTAGCCTACTTGACGGTTTCCACATTCTGTTCTCACCCCATTCTTCCCACTGACCTTATTAACCGTTATTTAAACGTTTATAAAGTCTTTCATCGAGCAACTTTCATACACCTAAGGTCAGTGAGTTCCAAAAATATGATTTTAGTTTTAACTTCTTAATCCTAATTTCATATAATCAAGGTATTAAATTGACAGCAGCACTATTGTGTTTGTCATACAGGCTCAGTCACATGACAGCAGCCATTTATCAGCCATGTTGCATTTCTACAACTCTGTTTTCACTCGTGCCCCGGCATGATGCCAGTCAGGTCACTACTCCATCATCACTTTCTGTTCCTCTGTTTTACTCTCCGTCCCTCTACCGCTTTCCTTCTCATGATGCCCTCGTTAATATGATTAATTCAACGCTGGTTTCTTCCTCTCTGCCTCTCTTCCAGATGATCACTCCCGTGTCAGGCTGCAGGCCCTGGAGGGGGAACAGAGCTCCGATTACATTAATGCAAATTACGTTGATGTAAGTACACACACCAGCCAGTGCCACCAACGCAAAGGTCACTGCGCTCTCTCTCGGGGAGAGAGAGGGCGCTGGTGCCGCCGTCCCAGGGGGCCTGAGGGATAGAGCAGCCCCTACTGCCTGCCCATCACATGCACACACAAAGACAGAACCAGACACACACACACACAGTGCCTTTATATTCAACTTTAGAGGGCTGCTACTCTTTTCATTGGGTAAATTAAGAGCACTGAAGATCAGAGGCTGACAGCGCTGGGAGAGAAAAGAGAGAACCAGCACACAGGGGATACTGAGGTTATAGTTTTGGATTTTGCTTTGAACAACAGCATGAACACGTTGTGAAAACCAAAAATGAGAAGAAAAATGGGAGAAATTCCATGGATTAATGAGCAGAAAACGATTGATAAAACTGAAAAAAGAAAACAAGGTACACAGAGAGCACAATGCGGTGCCTTGAACATCACAAATAGAAGCAGATATACAGAAATGAGCATAAAATAATTTTGTTGACTTATATCCATCTGGTCAAAGATTCAACAATTCCTCGTAACTAAATTTCTCTTTGCTTTTCATAACCGACAATATTGCTGTCACAAAAGTGATTCATTTGAACATTTTCTGAATTGCTCTACAGTCAAGGTTTGGTTTAGTGAATAGTGATCATGGTTAAAAGAAATCAACGTTGACTAGTTGGGCTCCAGTGTCAAAGTCTTTGTACTCTAACCATCCACATCAATCTCCTCCCTAAGATGTTTTGTATCATAATAACAAAGTCACACACCTGCTGCCATGTCATTATTTGCACAATCTTGTCATTGTCACGTCTGTTCATTTTAGGCAATTGAACAAGCAACCAATGTCATTTTCTGCTGAGGTTGGTCTTGAGAAATTGCGGAGCTGTTTTTTCAGCCTCACTCTGCTTCACATCCACATAAGGAGGCTGCCTTCTCCTTGACTGTTAAATCTCACGCACAGACTAGTGAATCAAGGTAGACGCAGCAGTTATCTACAGAGGTTTTGTTATACGTCTAACCACCAGAGAGTACTTGCAGCACAGCACTTACATGCACTCAAGTGACTTAGCATACCTTTACAGTAAGTAAAAGTCATTAAAAAGTGGCATGAGACATGCCTACCGTTGAAAACAGATCTAACCCACTATGCTCACACAATATAGAACCTCCTGATCTGACCTGCTATGTTGTTGATAGCAGTGTTAGTAGAAGGATGTGACCAACCACAGCAGCTCATTGGCCTCTTTGAGCAGATGCTTCTGCTCCATGTGTAATGGCCTGGTGATGTACCTGACTCTCTAAGTGCTTTACTGCTCATGAAAGAACTCTCACTCTATCTCCCATCTTCTCTTCCTCCGCCTCTCTAATGTGGTAATTTGTAATCTCTTGTTACGCCTTGAAACATAAATTCATAATGCAAGGTGTGCCACGGCAAATGCAGGGGGCTTAAATTATTTACCTTTCCCACTATTCAGTTTATGGCCCATTATGTTGCGGAAAGGGACGCTGCAGAGAAGACTCTCACAATAGAGAGGGCCCCATTATAAGATAAGAATACACACATATTAAAGAGGGCTCTGATTGAAAAGGATTTCCACTGCTCTGCCAGCTTCATTGAAAAAGTACTTAGTAGAAATGCAGGCAGATGGGTAATGATGTTTTTGCTCTTCAGGAAGCTTTTTAACCCATCTAGAAGCCTGTCCTGCCCAATAAACTCTTATGTGTAGAACATTTCCCACAGTGTTTGTTATTGTACTCTATTATACCACCGATTATTTCGAGTCATATACGAGTAAGCCGAGCCAGTGGGGTATGTTTCTTTTCTCTGCAGCTGATTGAGTATTTTCATAAGCATTTAGGAGGCAAGGAAACGTAGTGTAATAGCCTGTTGTCTGCAGAGTTGTGTTTGCATGCACAACACAAAGAGATTTGCTGGGGTTGTGCACTGTATACTAAAATAACGGAGTGATATGCAATGCAGTGACCAGAAATGAAGTCACTCAGGTACCCCTAACCCCGTCTCCTAAAGATTACTTTCATATACAGTACAACTAATTTGTATTCCCAAAACTATTTTTTTAAATCAGCACATCATACCCAATGTATCTGCAAAATGTCAACACATTTTATTCATTCGTCACTGCTGTAGCTACTCCTGACAACTAGCACCCTGACTGACCTGCTGTTTGTGATTTACCCAACCCAATTTTATTGAGAAATGTTCACGGTGTAAATTTTGACACAGAGCCTTCTACAACAGTTCTTCCCAACTATTTTGGTTTGTGACTCCCTCACACCTCTACGTGCAACCCCCGGCACAGATCACAGTCAAGTGTTGACATGAGCCATTTTCTTTTCTACTCAGATTGTTTAATTTGTTCATTCGTTGTGCATAACCACAAAGAACTGCAACAAATTACCACAAAATAACTGACACACAATAAATTCGGGGCCTCTTTGGGTCTGCGGCCTGAGGGCAGTTTCTCACTTTGCCCTTTTATCCAGCCTTGCTTCCCTATGACTTCTGTGCATAAGGATGTTACACTTTGCCAGTGAACATAATAGAGGCAGCATTTACTCTGTTTTCTCCAAATTGTATTTGGCAAAGCAAATAAGTAGTACATCAATGTATTCTGTGTGTAGGTTATAGGGTTGGTACCCCAGATTTGTAAAGTGGGCTATCTAATCATATTCAGACTGAAAATACAAATCTATGCCCACAGGCAAAAATATTTAATTCTGCATATTTTAGACATTCTACATCCCACTGTCAGTGAACACAATTAAAGTAAATGATCATTGTAATAAGCAATGTAGCAAAACACAAAGAGCATAACACATTTAATTTCCCTTTAGTAATAGACATATCCCTGGAAACAAAGCATGTGCAATTAATAATTTCAATATGGACATTTCTGCATTTATCTTTGTGTTGATCATGAAGAAACACTCTTATGAGCCTCAAGTAACATGCGTCTAAAAAGCCGCAAGTCCATTTATAGTAAGCTCTACTCACCTGACAGTCTCTGTCATTTATAGTAAGCTCTACTCACCTGACAGTCTCTGTCAGGGCCCTCCTTTCTTCCTGTCTCTCCCCCTCTAATCCGACGGCGTTCTGGGCCTCCACTTTACTTGACAGAACTTACATGAAAGCACAAACAAATCTCCTCCTCGGTCCAGAGATAAAGAAGTCATTAAAAATGGAGGACAGTTGAATGAGCTGAAAGAGCCCTGTGGATGAGAGAGAGAGTGAGGAAAATATCCTTTGTGTCTTTCTCCCTTCATTGGAGGAGTGTTAATCACAGTCCAAGTTAAATTGAATATGAGTGAGATAAGCAGAGCAGCAGGGGTGGGTAGGGGTGGGGGGAGAAGACAATCAAGAGGAGGCAGGGCCGCGGAAGAGCCTTTAAGTCCTAATGTTTTGTTTCCTGCCTCATATCTCCGGAGAGAAGACAAGGAATTGGACAAATACAACTTGAAGGGATTAGAGTAATCCATGAGACTAGGGGCCTATTGTGAAGATCAGTGCTGTTAGTTGTATCTTGGGGATTATCAACACTTTGGCTGCTTACTCCAGAGGTGTGCTGCATATAGAGTCTGTGATGGAGAGTGTTTGTGCATTTTGTATCCATCAGCATCCACTAGCTTTCAGTCATGCATTTTCCTCCCTCAAGAAAGAAGTCAATGGGCATAGAGTAGCAAACAGCTGGCAGCCTGACTATGCACAGTGCTTCTTAAGAGCGGCACACACAATTTTCAAACAATTCCTCTTAAGGTGGAGCAACAGTGACGCAATGTTTTTGCTGCAGAAACGTGACATCTGAATAGCAACAGCTGATAACTGGGGTTTCATACAGTTTAAGTCTGTTCTGTTCAGTGATGTATGTAAAGTGTACTGTTTGTAAGTTTGTGATTTTGTTAACTTGAGTTTGCATGCAAAGGTCAACCATTGTCAGAAAATAGACTAAGACAGTGTGTGTTTTCTGAGTGAGATGGCCTCACCACAGCTGGTCTTTTATGAGTAGGAAGAAAGTGACACTTCTCCCCCTTTTTTCTGTTTTCAGGGCTATCACAGGCCAAATCACTACATAGCCACACAAGGTAAGAATACAACTTAAAATTGCAAGGCACTCTGGGTTTGAATGAATGGGCGGTGAGAATTAAAGGCTGTCTTGTTTGTTTGGGTGGAAGGATGTGTGCAGGTGTTTTTCGAATATCTCTCGGAACATCCCCATCGTTGTTTACATACGCTCTTGCAAACTCCTCTTTGATGCTCAGTCAAGTGTGTGTTTGGGGAATCTGGTACTGCTCAGTGCACACACACTCACATTCACACACACTGACACACACTTATGGACCTCTGAGCAAGCAGAACAGCACGCTTTCTCTCCCCTGCCTCTTCCCTCTTTCTTTCCATCGGTGGTGTGGGAGTGATTAATCAGGCAGTCTGGGAGAAAGCTGAATAAATAAATGGATTAGCTGACATGTACAGGCACATTTTGTCACTGTGTTAATCTGGCCGGCAGATTCGCAGGGCGAGGAGCACTTACCCTGACCCAAGAGGTTAAGTCTGATTGATGGTTAATTGTTATGAATTTTGCGTCAAGTGCCTCACTCCCACACAACGTGTGCATGGGGATTTTGCGTACCACTTTAGAGAGAACAAATCAGTGGAGGGGGGGGGGAAAAAGTAAGAGGCATTTTTGCGAAGACGCCTTAATGGATTCACAATCTGCTTTGGTGGAGCTGGGAGTTGCATAATTACCTGTTTATTAGTGCATTGCCTCTCTTCCTCAGTATCTCAATTAAAGCAACCCTATGTTTGCTCTTACTTCAGAAAGAGATGGCATACCAATCGGGCAGCGGCCGCTCAGTTTGTCTGTTTGCATGTATGCACAGCACCTGTTGTACACTGACCACTGAGTCAAACCTAACCATCTGCCAAGTGCCGACTCTCTCTCGCAGGGCTTCAGTTCACAAAAACAAGCCACTTTATAAGGCACAGTCACCTGAAAGGATTTCAACTGGATTATTATGACTTCTATAATTGTCCTATAGTCATTAAGAGCATTCCATATTTCATTGAAAAATATGCATATGGAGATCAGCAGTCAAAGAAACCCTCTCTAAGATGAAAAGCTTGAGAAGCCAAACATGTTTCCATTCAAATTAATTAGCAAATGTTTTCTCATTGAGCTTGCATAATAAGTCCTCATTTTCCAACAACAGTTTTGCCAACACTGTGTATAGCCATCCAGTACCAAAGAGAGGGTGTGTGTGTGTGTGTGTGTGTGTGGGAACATCTGTATTCTCTGGGAGAGCAGGCCCTTTTATAATTCATCATCAGCTCTGGCAGACTGACAGGAAGGAAGGAAGGAAGGAAGGCTCAGTCTGCTGACACTGAGGCAAAGAGCAGCCCGAGATGATAGGGAAGCTAGACACAGACGTGTCTCTCTCAGTCAGACAAACTGCATACTATAACACCTGAAAAGAGCACCTGGGCATTGGCATAGTTGCTGAAAATCAGGAAGTAGTCTCTTCTCCCCCAGTAGTTTTTCCCAAGTTTTTCAGTGAGTGACACTTTCACTCAAGTCCACTGGGACCAGCGGTAGCTCAGAAAATGATGATACCCGCAATAGTGCTGGATAAGCTAAAAAATCTTTGTCATAAATTGGTTGTGGGGTGGGTTGAGGATGTGCTTAATATGGCAGACGTGTGGGATAACGTTGTCCCCGTTCTCTTATGCTATAAACGACAATGACACTCATTAGTTTGGGGTTTATTGATGAGTCCCTTTGCTCTGTCAAGGTGACAATGGCAGGTAGAACAGCTGTCACTCCATAAAAGCCTCATCACCCAAGCTCCGCTCCTCATTATGTAGGTCATTCTCTCATCCAGGTTTTTTTTTTTTTTTTTGCTACAACAGTACAACAACTGACTTTCAGTAACGCCAACTGCAGCTCACCTACTTAGCAGATTGAGAGCGTGCATGTGGCTCAGCCATGGGCTCAGCCCTCCCAGTTCGCCGCCTTGCCTCTGTCCATTTTTATGTCCTGCGTATCGCTTAAATACCGATCAGACATGAGCTTCCTCCTGGTGTAGACTGTGAATTACACTGAAGCTGGGGTGCAAACAGCTCTGATAAGCTCCTGCATCCTCCTGGTGATGTGGAAAATATTCATGATGTGGGAAAGGGTTCAATTTCATCAAGCTTTCCCCCTCTGGTCTTCTCTGCTCTTCCCTCCCCTCCTTCACAAGCACCAAATGTCACCAGCAGCGCAAAAGTTTATTTTTTATTATTTACAGGTTAACAACCTCATAGCCCAACGGGGGGTACGGGGGTGGGAGATAGAAATAGAGAGATAGCAAATCAATGATAAGTGAGTGTACATTATGCCAAAGTCTGCTGCATGTAATATTAATGGGCAAGAGGGGAACATAGCGCCGGCGTGTTTGTCTGTGAGTGTGTATGCGCGCATGTTGATCGGGAGTTTTGCAGCGTACCAGGCTGGGGGATTTCTGCAGCTGTCACACTCCTCGCTTCTGAGGATGAACAGGCCTAGTCCCAAAACACGACGACGGCTGCAGCAGCATTAGCTCTCTGACAGCTGGAAGTGAAGCTTCTGCTGGTGTTCTTCCTCTGTGAAGTTCCTCCTCCAAACTTCTCCAACGAGGCTCCATGCACACCGTACTAGAAACACTGCTCTCACCCTGTAGTTCCTCAAGTGAACTCTCGAACCAATTACCCTCCTAACCTGTTGCTAAAACCTTTACGACTGTAAACATTTCCTCAGTGAGGCTCTTTCTCAAGATGATTTGTTTGTTTGAGGCTTCTTTAAGATCCATACATCTGCACGTCTCCCATGTCAAAGTCACACACTTTGTTTAGCCAACCATCCGCCCTTATGTCCACCAGAAGAGGTTCTGTGGCACTATCACAACATTATGTTACTTCTGCCTTTGCTCCTGACAAGCAACAGTCATTATTCACATAATCACAAGAGGTTGTCTGTGAGGAAAACGTAGGTCACAAGTGTTTTTCCTAAAACATTTTCGAAGATGTAAATATTAATTTATTCATTAATTTACTATAAAAAATTTTTGTTTGAGATGTTTGTTCTTATACACCTGTTTATCAAGAGCCATACTTACTTCCTTATGACTGGCATCAAGTTTAGCGCTGCCCAGTGTCTCCTCCTCACCTATTCTCCATCTCTTTATGTATATGGAAACACAAATTGGCTGGCAGGAGCCTCCCATTGGATGATTTACCATATAATGCCAAGTGTTATTGTGTTACTGAAGTCCTACACACCAGCTGTCCTGCTTCGTTGTCTCGCTCTCCCAAACTTCTCAGCAGTGTGTATCCTCCCTCTGGACAAGTGTAGGAGGTAGCAGAGTGGGTGGTTCAATTATATTGGGTAGTTATTGGATAGACTGAAAGTGACTGGAATTGGAGATTGAGGTCCTACGATACAATCAAGATGAACCATCTCATGCATAGCAGAGGGAATGTGGGAATACAAATGGAAGATGTTAATGAGCTTTGTTCCAAATTTATAGATATCCAATTGGGATGGAAATAAGACAGCAGAAGTTCAATTCTCAATTAAAAAAACAAAATATATATATATATAATACTGCGAAATGTTCTTGTTTTCAAAAAAGAGACACATGAACAGGCTGGCAGCACAGACATGATTGTGGAGATGATTTATTTTGAATCATTTGTCTTTTTCCAGCAAAAAAAGTCTCCTGAATTTCATTGCGTTTGTGAAATATTGAAGTGATTTAAACTATGTCGCATGAGGCTGTGCCTCAGTGCAGTTGGAGGATAGACAGTCAAGAACCACTTAGGCACCACAGAAAGCAAATCAAACCTAGCTTGATCAATCAAGTCATTAAAATGGTGATGGCACTTTGTTGATGCCCTGAGGGAAATGAGGTTGTTGCAGAAGACCTAGCAAATAAGGAACACAAATACTACAATAATAGAAAAAGATGCTGGACCACCTGGTGTCTGATAGCTTGTCCTATAAATTATCAAACAATTACATACTGTAAAACCTTTATTTATTTATTTTTGGGGGCATGTTTGCCTTAATTTGATAGTTTAATTAGATAGCGATACAGACAGGAAATGAAGGGGGGGGGGGATGACAATCAAGAAATGTCCCCAGCCGGGATACTGTGGTTATGTAGTATGTGTCTTAACCACTCCGCTACCAGATGCCTCTTAAACCTTAATTTTAAGAAGAGTAACAAATTGTTTCTTCCACCAAGCAAGTAGTCTTCTAGTTCAGTCAGCGTTTGAATAGGAGAAGACATTGTGGCATGCTTTGTCCTGCTCAAGTAGAGCAGCCAATTTGCAATTGCAAGTTTTATTTACCCTGGGAGGGTCTTCGTGGCTGAGTGGTTAAGATGTGTATACCAAATACTCTGATTGCAACGATTGCAATTTCATCCACATAGACGCAGAAATGGCCCAGAACACACTTGAAAAAAATTACTGGAAATCTTTTGTCAGTGAGAAATCTTTTACATGATAATGTCAGTGTTGAATCTCACATCAAAGTGTGGAGACTGAACAAACGTTGTCAGCCAAAAACCAATAAAAGGTAACTAAATTGTTGTATGTCAGCTGTTTTTCAACAGGTTTCAGGGGCCTAAAGGCTATTTAATTTATTTACCCCATAAATGACAAGGAAGAAAAACTCTAATAGTTTGTATCTGTGCAATGGCTTAGCCTGCATCTGTCTGTGTGTGTGTGCCCGCGCGCATAATTTGTCATGTCTCCAGGTAATTTGGGCCAACGCAAGAGTATGCACAACTGCAGTGATTTGCATTCACTAATTAATTTGTCAAAAGCATTTTTTTTCACTTGGTGCATGATTAAAACTAATATTAATAATTTTAATTAGCCAGAATAATAATTAGAATCCTATCAATCCACAATTATTGCTCAGTGAAGTTTTAAATATTGGAGGCATTCAATGGCTTGCTGCTCATTTATTTTGATGTTCACCACGTTAGGGTCTGGTTGGGTGGAAAGGTGGGTTTTGAACAGATGAGGTGTAGGGGTAATTATTTTGAGCTTTCACACACACACAAACACAGGCTTTAGCCTCATCTTTAAAAAGATGTATTTGCACTCTCTTGTTTTCATTTGTATTTAAGCCCTCTGCTGTAGAGTAAGCACTTTGCTATGAATCAGCTGTAGGAAGAACTATGAATAAATCTAGTTTGACATGTTTTTCAATGCTCGATCCGAGGAGTGAAAATGAAGGGGACATTCTCTATGAACTGTATTGTTGCTGTAGCACTATAAAACCTCCAAATCCCCTGTGTGTATATTGTGTGCAAGATTTTTTTTTTTTGTCTGCGTGTCTGGCGTGAGGTTCAGAAATCATGTTGCCACAGCGTATACATAAACAGAAGTTAACACCACATGCAATTGATATATTTAAAAAGTAGTGCGGAATAGGGCATTCAAATATACAAACAGTTGCTGTTCATAATCATGAGATTAATATAGGGAAAGATGCACAGATTAAGAAGAACGATGATGAATGATGGAAAATTGTGTATAACCATTTTTAAAATTAATATTTTACCACTCACTGTTCTTCCTGCCAGACTGCTTGTACTTTCAATTTATTGAAATCCTAATACTCCAACATTTTAAACGGCAGGTTGCTTCCAACTATGTGACATCACATTGGGGAAGGCCCTTTCCTATTTGACAATGCCCCCGTGCACAAAGCAAGGTCCATAAAGAAATGGTTTTCTCAGATCGATGTGGAGAAACTTGACTGGTCTGCATGGAGCTCAACTACATACAACACTTTGGGGATGAACTGGAACACCAACTGTGAGCCAGGCTTAATCGACCAACATCAGCGGTCGACCACAGTAATGCTTTTGTGGCTGAATGGGGGCAAATCCCTGCAGCGAGTTTATGTTAGAGGTTCAATCACTTATGGTTGTAATGCTCATGTGACACTTTGTTTGGGTGTCCACACACTTTTGGCCATATAGTATGTATAGTAGTATGTATTGATAGATTAGAAAAACAGCCTGTAGTTAAAAATGATTCAAGTACAATGCACGACCGAGTATACAATTGACAACTCAGATTTCTTTGAAGGTCAAGAGGACAGAATACCTGGATAATGTCTGGTAATAGGAAAATAGCACTGTTGCAATGAGCACTATAAAATGGGTACAGGATCAATAGATAATATGATATGGTGACTGTACGTGTAATTTACTAACTCAAAAATACTCATTCGCGCTCTCTCACCCTCTAAGGCCCCATGCAGGAGACGGTCTTCGACTTCTGGAGGATGGTCTGGCAGGAGAACACGGCAGCTATCATCATGGTGACCAACCTGGTGGAAGTGGGCAGGGTGGGTATTAATTAGATGTTCACTCTAACCACGGATCTTAAATTAGATTACCTTGCCCCCAGTCGATTGGCAGCCGGATTGTATCTCAAGGCAAACGGAGCCATCTTTTTGTTTGATTGCTTTTGTGTGTTTGGACATGAGTGCCCAGATGTTTCTTTGTGTTTGTGTGCTGGCTTAGTGAGGCATGTGTCTCGCGTGCCGCCAGCTCTTTTTCCATCTATCTGATCAGTGAAAAGTGAGGAGAAGCTGATTGATGGCCTTCATTACCAGAGAGGCATCCAGGCAACTGAGTACTGTTTCATCCGAGTGACTCTATAACAGTAGATTATACTCTGCTGTAGGTGCCAGCTCCTACCAGAACCATCTCTTAATGTTGACCTCTTTGGTCGAAAGGCGACTGTTACTGAGTGTTGAGGATGGTTCATAATGTTGAAACTAATTGTAGAGCCTTGCCTTTTTTTTGTTCCCTATAGCATGTGGTCTGCTTTAGAAGAAACCGAAACCCAGAGCCCTACTTCAGTCCTAATTTGTTCCACTTAACTCCCACTGTAGTTCCTCCTGGTTAGGTTATAATCAAGAGAAAATGAAGGTCTTAGCGTACAGTGTAATGCTTTGACTGCCAGGGGATTTTCTCGAAGAATTTTAAACACATTCATGCTGAAAGCCCCTTAAACACAGGCACACCTTGATTTCGCTGATGTGCATTTTTGGTGGGGCTTAAATGTAGCAGAGCTGATAATGATTCATGGGCCCATCTCTAGGTACCTCATTAGGCCGTTCTCTACAGTAGCTGAGCCCGCCCCGCCCCACACCTTCTCCACACCTGCTTAGCTGCGGTGCAGTCCTCAGTGGGCCCCGGCCCCCAAACCGTCTGTTATATGATCCTTGTCCAATGGCGAGCGGTAGGCACAGTTGGTCACAGTGACGGTGGCTCCTCAGAGGGCCCCATAAAAATCACTCCGCCATATCACAGTGGGCCATCTGCTCGGCACAGTTGCTGATGAATTCTGGGAAATCCTGGCACACACAGCCTCTGTGTCCCGCTGGTTTCACATAGGGGCGGCGCTCAGCGTACTTTGATGTATGAGAGATTTGGTTTGG
This sequence comes from Sander vitreus, assembly GCF_031162955.1. Classification (NCBI taxonomy): domain Eukaryota; kingdom Metazoa; phylum Chordata; class Actinopteri; order Perciformes; family Percidae; genus Sander; species Sander vitreus. The sequence continues at coordinate 18,839,813 of NC_135866.1, forward strand.
AAGGTAGTGTGCTGATGTGTGTGATGAGGTGATGCTACGCGTGCTTCTTTTCCATACACCTTATCCGTATGAGCGAATGAGTTCAAGTGCCGTGCACACACATAGTCACACACTCATAAGTGTGGCCGCACAAAGAAGAACATCTGTGTGTTCGCTGGCATAATTTAGCCCAAAGGCTAATTCCCCCCAAACCAGGCGCCTCATTCAGAGTGATCTAATAAGGTAATGGCTTTTGCCTAATTCAATCTGGCTGGAAGCGGACGGTGGATTTGTGATTGTCATCGGGGATTAGTCATCAGGGGTGTCAGAGAGAACTGAAAGTCCCCGTCTGTCTGTGTCACTCCACAAAACCAAAATCTCATTTCATTCCTAATCGGGGCATAGACTCCAGAAATGAAAATTGAATCTAGTTGTGGCTGTTGTCGCATTTATCCCTCATCAAAAATTATCATTCTCTGATATACCTCCATGATCTCAATCTCTGTTACTAGCCTTACTCCCTAAGTATCAACAGTTTAATTGAATGGGTGGGAAAGGAGGGGGGTGGGGGTAATTTTACACTATTATGATCCCTAATACAAGTAATAGTTCCAATGGGGGGGGTTAGGTTTCTGTTGGAAAATGTTTTAAACAGCTGAGGGTTTACTATTTCATATAATTATTGGATTGTCATATCTTCTTTATCGAATTGTAGTACACTGTGTTTTTAATGTTTTGTCCTATTTCTCCGCACTGGTCAAAACCTTAAGGTGGACAAATAGTCCCTCCTCAGTGTCTATTCTGCTCTGTTCCAGATTCTGTACAGTCTACCTTTCGACTTATTTTCACATTATCGATGTAAGAAATGAAAAAGCAATAATGTGAGAATGAGCTCTCCATCAATAACCATAATATTCCCATTAACGGCAGATCTTTGACAAGGGGTTGAAACTAATCTCATTTTGACTTCAAAGAAATGCTTCAGAAACTGAAATATCAAGTGGTAAATGCAAGTTGATGTTATGTGACAATTAAGGCCAATTTATACTTCTGCATTAAATCGACACCGTGGGTTGGTACGTGGCGATGCGGACCCTACGCCGGAACCTACACCCTAGCCTGACATGGAGCTCTGAAAAAAATGTTCTACACGTCGCAGTGACGCACGTCACCCTGCTGTGGCTTGGTAGCGTTGCATTTCCCCCTACTCAGTTCTGGGTTCTCATTCTCCATAAACAACATGAAATCAAGGAGAAGGTTAACTTTTCCTGCTACATTTTATCGACCGTGGTCAGAAAGCACAGGGGAGACGTTTTCTCTCGCTATGCCTCTAGAGTCGGTACTAGCTCCACCACACACCCCACACACGCATGCCGGCCCTGCTATTTTCTTAAAGAGATCGACGCACACACCAACAAACAAGTATAAACTTCGGGCCGCTTACGTAGGCTATGGTGAAAACCTCTGCGTGGAGCCTCCACAGAAGCATAAACCAGACTTTATCTTTATTGGAGAAAAAGAAATGATGGCCTGTCAACTTGCAGACATTCAAATAGTTTGCGAGGAAATGAAATAAAGCTTTGTGTGTGCGCGAATGTAAATGCATTGCAATTAGCATATTAATAAAGTGTGCATGTGGTTATAGAACACTTTCTTTTGTCACTCTCAGGTGAAGTGCTGTAAGTACTGGCCTGATGACACTGAGATCTACAGAGACATCAAGGTTACGCTGATAGAGACTGAGCTGCTGTCAGAGTACGTCATCAGGACCTTTGCAGTAGAGAAGGTACACCTTTTAACCTCTATTGTCCACTAAGAGATTCGAAAGGCAACATTTATACAATGCTGAGTACTAGACCTCAACCTCTAGCCATTGAGCAGTTTGGCTGAAGATGTTAATGGGTTATGTGCATAGCTCATAAGCACCTTTTTAAAAGTGTCTTTCCTACTGTGACTTGATTTAAAAAAAAAAAGGAGTTAGTTCTGTTTCAAATGTACCTTTTATTACAACAAGGTCATAGCACTGTGGCGTGTGCTGTCATATGTGTTGTCAATAGTTTCTTTTAAATAACTCAAAATCCTCTCATTACATTTGTTTTCAACTAGCAACAACCAGCATGATTCTGATGTTTTTGTGGTTTTTCTCCCCACACATTTCTAGATTTTAAAGCAATTATTTGAAGGATTTTATTAGTATTGGTATTTATATTGGTTGGTAGGCAGCAATGCATGCAGCTCACAACCCCCATGCCCCAGAAAACACTGAGATGAATGGTTTTGGATTGTACCAATTTTCACCGGAATTGTTCAAATCTTTAACATACAAAAAATGCATGCCCCCAGAATAATATGAAAGCTGATATAATCAATTATATTAAATATATAAAGTAACTCTAAGAGGAGAAAGGCCATGTCAAATAATGCAGTTCACAGTAAAGCCCAACACTGTTGCTAAGGAAGGATAACATGCACTGTTCACTTTATCTAACTAGGCTAGTGTGAGTGTGTGACTCCTTATAAGCCAAAGCAGCAGGCAAGGAGTCGTCCACCTATAAAGTATGGTAAATTTAAATTCCAAAATCTGCTGTTTATATGTTAAACTCACAATGTCCAGATTATAGATGTAACCTGTGTCCTTGGATGGAGCTATGACTGAAAGCACTACAGTACAATAGGTAAAAAAATAAGGCTACAGTTGCCTTGAACATTTTTGCTGTTAGATAAGGAAGGATTTGCTTAACCCCTCATCAACTTTGCCCATGAGGTGTGTGTTTGTATTCAATCCAACTCTGTATTTGCTTTAGAAAGACCTCTCACATCGTCTGCACACTGTATCCTCTGTCTTCTCACCACATCCCCGCCATCCTCTGCTGTGCCTTGTGTGTTTAACATGATGACTCTGTTCCTCAGAGAGGGGCTCATGAGATTCGGGAAATCCGTCAGTTTCACTTCACGGGCTGGCCGGACCACGGGGTGCCCTATCACGCCACGGGCCTGCTGGGTTTTATTAGGAGAGTCAAGTCCAAGACTCTAACCAATGCTGGGCCCATGGTGGTTCACTGCAGGTTGGTGTGCACTTGAACTGATCAGTGTTTCATAATTTAGTTTCTACTCTGCCTAACCAGTTTATGTAACATGTTCTTCTCTGTCCTACCAGGAAGTTGACATTATTCTCCACTGTTTAATTCAGTCCATAGCTTGAAAACGAGCAGTGTTCAGCTTTGTGAAAAGAGACCTGTGTACAACTGTATATTATGGCTATTTAAGGCAAAAAAGCAGAAGAAGAAAATATTTTCACATATTATGCTATACTTTGAATGTCAAACATTAGGCGTCCTACTGATATGGATAAAAACAGTGTTTTCTATTACACCCCTGATGTTTGCAATCTGTTTCCCTGCAGTGCCGGGGCGGGACGGACAGGCTGCTTCATCGTCATAGACATCATGTTGGACATGGCGGAGAGAGAGGGTGTGGTGGACATTTACAACTGTGTGAGGGAGCTGCGCTCACGGAGGGTCAACATGGTCCAGACTGAGGTATGGTGAATCTGGTCCCACAGTGGCCTCAGCAGACCTGCCCACAGAGACTCATTAGTAAAAGGAAGAGTGAGGATGCAGCTTGACAGGCTGTTGCCATCAAATTTGGATTAACTAGTATCTGCGAGTCATTCTTAGCATAAGCCCCACTTCCCTGCTGCTCCAGAACAAATGCTCCAAATTAATACCAAAGAAAGGAGCTATTTTATGAAAATAAATGAATTATGTCCAGAAAACATAAATCATCATACCTGACATTTATTAGTCAATATTTCCGCAGGATAAGCGATGCAGACGTTTTTCAAGTTCCACTTCAATTGTTGCATTTTTCAAACAGTAGGAATATATTTCAATATGTAACTAAACTATACAAATTATAATTGACCTCTATGTGACGGCTGTAGGGCCAGTGCTCTTCAGTGCTTGTTTTAACCTGCTTGAAATATTGTGTTTATTTGTACAGCGGTTGAATTTATGGCTACAACTTTACATTTGTTTGATCATTTTCACAAAAGACATTTATTGACATGCACACGCTAACCACTTCCGAGGATGCTAAGCACAAGTGCTTGGCAATACATGCTATAATAAAAGGGTTTAGAGGCTTGTAACTGAAAGCAGTTAGCTCATATTGATGGCTGAAAACATCTCTGGCTCATCCTCCAGCTTTATGCCGGTGTGGGCTACCAAAAGGACTTTGTGCTTTCCTGAACACCGGCCATCTGGAGGTGTCCATAGTCTCGTTGGATGCATCATTTCCCCGTAATTCCCTTTAAATCACAGGCGTCATTGGACTTAATGGGCAAATGTTTCATCGTTGACGTCCGAATTGGGATTTGAGTAACTGGAGACCAAATGTTGTTCACCCTGAGTCACTCTCCTCAAGTTCAGTGACCTTCAAAGAGTGTGTATGTGTGTGTTTTCCCTCGCAGGTGTTCAGGCTCGTTGGCACGGCTCCTCAGCCTGCGGCCAGACACTAACTCTCCAACGTGGTTTAATCTGTCCGCAGAAATGAAAAGCCTTGTTGTTGTTTGTAGTTTATGAGCTCAGATAAGATCTATCAATCTGTGGATTCGGGTTTGAGCACCGTGTTGCCACTGACCCTCTGACCCAGCCCGAGCTAGTCAAACTCTCAGGTCAGCAGTTCATGTTCTGCACTCGGCTTAACAAATGGCAACACATGTTTCTCTGTCAATCTGTAAATCAGTGACCCCTGTGCATGTGTGCGGATTTTGGTCCGAAGTGACAAGGGAGTGTCAGCTGAAAATGTCACTTCAGAATAGATTTGCATCAAGCCTCCAGCTGTGTCATGATGTGGACTGCTTGACTGACTGATGGGAGGAGGAGAAAATGTGGCGCGATTTCCAGTTTGCTCTACATAAAGTTAAGGACAGCTGGGGTTGTTTTTGTTCATGCCTTGATCATAACAATAATGACGAAGAAGCTTCAGCCTGGCTAAGGTCACCAAGGTTTGACATGGTCATGACAAACATTTCAAAGGTCATTGTATTTGACAAAATACATTTCTTCAAGCCCTCTAAATAGTTTAAGGTTTTTAAAATGTCATCATATTTTGAGTTTTATAACCAAATTAAATCAGCTATGTAACAAAATATGCAAACATAATTAATGTAACCTTTGAACACAGACAATGACAAATATTAGTCATAGAAACTGCCTCAGGGCTAAAGAATAATCATGGTTAGGTTTTGGAAAGGTCATTGAATTCTTCTAGCAAAAATGCAGAGGAACACTGGCTCGTGCATTTCTGCTGCTGGTAGAAAACAAAATCATTTGTTGTCATGAGACTTAGAAGTCTGATAGATCCGCAATGAGGATGCTGTTTTTTGCAGGAGCAGTATGTCTTCATCCATGATGCCATCTTGGAGGCATGTCTCTGTGGCGACACCACCATTCCTGCCAGTCAGCTCCGCTCCGTGTATTACGACATGAACCGCCTGGACCCGCAGACCAACTCCAGCCCCATTAAAGAGGAGTTTAGGGTGAGGAGATTTAAACATAGGGCAAATAAGGCACTGTATGCAAATCCCTAATAAAGCATTATCTCAAGTACAGGATAAGTTCAAAACAACAGTAAACATGTTGTCTCTTGATGAATGGTGCAGTCCCCCTCTGGGCCAATCAATGGCAAATACATCCCCTTGCTTTAATCTGTAATAGTAGCACCCCTCCTTAGACCAATCAGTGTTATATGAGATGCATCGCCCCCCTAAGTTTAATCACGGTCGCATCAGGGGAGTAAGACCTATCGCTAATGTAACTGATTAAAGAATTGCATTGTTAATTACCATATTGGGAGATAATTAGCACACTCAAGACCTGAGTGCCTACCTTCCTGCGTCGGTATGACAGTGTGTAATTCTGCTTCAACCCTGACAGACTCTGAATATGGTGACTCCCACGCTGCGGGTGGAGGACTGCAGCATCGCCCTGCTGCCCAGGAACCATGAGAAGAACCGCTGCATGGATGTTCTTCCTCCAGACCGCTGCCTCCCCTTCCTGATCACCATCGATGGGGAGAGCTCCAATTACATCAACGCTGCGCTTATGGATGTAAGAGTCGAACGCAGACGTGAACATTTCGCATTTTAGGGAATACTCACTTTTCAGAGTCACTTAAAGGAGCATTCCAGCATTATTGGAAATCTTGCTAATTGAATTCCTGTGATTTTTAAAGTGGTAAATTGAAACTGAGTCATAAGGCAGGAAATTGCAGCTGTGTGAGCTGAAACTTTCCCACATGCTTTTCTTCAACGCTAATCAGTATTGCCAAAGCAGGTATTTTGCCTTTGACAGTTAACGGAAAACATCATGGTCTATTAAGTCACATTGGTATTTCCACCTCTTATACAATGGACTTCTGTTGGTTAAATATTAAACATTGCTAATGTTTAAATGCCCGAAAATAAATGGATAGAAAATACATTCCTGTTCTTTAAATCCATTGTGGCTGTTCTAACAATATCTTGAAGTAGAACCTTGAGACTTAAACTTTAGTTCAAGGTTTAAAGAACTTTTAGGTCTCACATAGACACCACCACACCACAGGATGTAGAGTGAGATAAAGTGACAAGGAGCACTAGACAAAACAACTAAATGTGCATGCTGCCCACCCACCCACAAAAGAGAAGGCAGTAACAAACAAAAGGACTATGTTTGATGTTAATTGAAATGTATTGTGCTGACAAGTCGTCTTGTGTAAGTAAAAAATAAATATATGGAGAGAATATATATATAAGATTACATAAGTTAAAAAGGAGTCAGAGTTGTATCACAAAACAAATGACTCAGGTCAGATGTTGCGCTACAAAGTGGAACTTGGAAACAACACGTGGCCAATTAGACTATTGGACAATTAGAAATTAAATTAGAATTCAACAATGTAAACTCATGGCAAGACGAAGATCACGCTACATAATCAAAAGTTTGAATGTGCAAATGCCATGTTGTTTAATTTAGACTACCCTCATGGACATACCAGAGACCTGACTTGACTGACTAAAATGCACCAAGGGACAACTCAAAATAAACCCTAAATGCAATGTATAGCAATTTTTCAAGTGTTAAATGTATTCAGGGGGACCTTAGAAAGAGCACCTTGACAAAGCTCATGTCCAGTGATGGACTTTTTGGCTCTTGTCTGGATTGAGCAGGCGACCTTTCAGGTACAGGATCCTCTGAGTCACCACTGGGCTAGCCAGAAACCACATTAAAAGTGCAGCGTTCTAATATAATCTCCCTAGACATGGAATGTCCATTAGAAAACATTGAGGTATTTTAGTGACAGTGTTTCTAATCTGTCTCTTGCTTCTTTTTCTCCCTCGGTTTTCCTCCCAGAGTTACAAGCAGCCGTCTGCATTCATAGTGACCCAGCACCCGTTACCAAACACAGTGAAGGACTTCTGGAGATTGGTGCTGGATTACCACTGCACATCCATAGTAATGCTCAACGACGTCGACCCAGCCCAGGTAAACCCGACCTGATACGTGTGCATAAAAACATTACACACACACACACACACACACACACACACACACACACACACACTCGGGGGGGGGGAGGGGGGGATATTGCAAGAAGCACACTGACAAACAGATGTAGTTTCTTTTATCAGAAGTCTGAGTCTAATAAAGTCACACAAAAGGACAGTGTAGGAAATGGATTCAGAGAGAGATTGCTGTTTTTGTTTGCTTTCTTTCAGTATGAACCTGGGGGTTGGGTTGGCTGGCAAACACGTATATGTGTATACAGTATATGTTTGAAATGAGGTGGATGCTGCAGAGTGGAAGAGGACTTGACATTAAAGCGCAGGTAGATGGAGAGACAGGCCTGTGGAAGAGACTATCCAGATTTCTTAGCCCGAGGCTCTGTCATAACACTCGCGGATCAAAGCCTGAAGCCCGGCTTGCTCTCCCCATCCAAATCCCCTTTCCCTTGGTGACTGACTGGCTGGCTGGATAGAAAAGGCCTTTCATTCAATATTCTCACTGTAGCCAGCCAAGGAAACAGCACAGGTGGGAAGGGAGGAAGGGGGTGAAGGCATAGATGGAGATGAGGGAGGTGGAGGTTTACAATCTTCTCCATCAGCATCTTTGTTTTTGCATCTGTTGAATTTGTCAAATTTTGACAGGCTTTCAAAGGAAGCTAGAAAGTGCTTGCTGCCACTCAGACTGTTAATGTGTTTGTGCTCTTTTGTGTGTTAAAGAAAGTGAGCGTAATATTTGTGTGTCCATTTATATGCGTGTACTCAGGCCTGTTATTTTCATTCTTCTCAGGTAGTCTCTTTTTCTCTTGTTAGTTCATGACTCTGCATGTAGGCATGTCTGTCTGTCTGTGCAGCATCTGTCCATCTGTGCATGTACACTTCCAATAGTCTGATTTAGTGCTGTGAGGCCGGCGCTGTGCTCTGCAGGTGCATGTTCTTAACTGGGCTTTCTCTCATGAGGAGTGGAAATAGGGGGAGATTTTTCAGCTCTTATGATGCTGTCCCAGGGGTTTATTTATCTCGCTGTACTTTTTAACACTGCTGTAAAAGCAGTCAGTAATGCTATCAATGACTGCTTCTTAATGCTTTTAACTAATGCTACAGCTATGGATTATGTTTTGTTTTACATTAATCTATTGATTACTTTTTCAAATAATTTACCAATTGTATACTTTTATATATCTGTTAAAATATAGCAAGAATTCACATCAAAGTTACCCAAAGCCCAAGGTGACATCTACAAATAACTTGTTTTGTCCATCCAACACTTCAGAAGCCAAAAGTATTCAATATACAATGACGTCAAACAGTGAAAAGCAGCCAATTCAGTGGTTAACTTTAACTTTTTGTCATACTTCCTCAAACCGTCACTATATCCTGACAGTGACGTGCTTCTAATGGCATTTGCGAGGTTCTACTATGCTCAAACAAAAACAACCAATCAGAGCCAAGGAGTCCTGATCAAA